>NC_091978.1:11688607-11711107 GCF_044704955.1 Pristiophorus japonicus
TGAGTGTGTGTGTGTGAATGTGTGAGTGTGTGTGTATATGTGTGTGTGTGTGTGTGTGTGTGTGTGTGTGTGTGAATGTGTGAGTGTGTGTGTATATGTTTGTGTGTGTGTGTGTGTGTGTGAATGTGTGAGCGTGAGTGTGTGTGTGTGAATGTGTGAGTGTGTGTGTGGGAGTGTGTGTGTGTGTGTGTGTGAATGTGTGAGTATGAGTGTGTGTGTGTGAATGTGTGAGTGTGTGTGTATATGTTTGTGTGTGTGTGTGTGTGTGTGTGTGAATGTGTGAGCATGAGTGTGTGTGGGAGTGTGTGTGTGTGTGAATGTGTGAGTGTGTGTGTATATGTTTGTGTGTGTGTGTGTGTGTGTGTGAATGTGTGAGTGTGAGTGTGTGTGTGTGAATGTGTGAGTGTGAGTGTGTGTGTGTGAATGTGTGAGTGTGTGTGTATATGTGTGTGTGTGTGTGTGTATGTGTGAATGTGTGAGTGTGTGTGTGTGAAAGTGTGAGTATGAGTGTGTGTGTGTGAATGTGTGAGTGTGAGTGTGTATGTGTATGTGAGTGTGGGTGAGTGTATGTATGTGTGTGTATCTGTGTGTGAGTGTGTGTATGTGTATGTGTATGTGTATGTGTGTGTGAGTGTGAGTGTGGGTGAGTGTATGTATGTGTGTGTATGTGTGTGTGAGTGTGAGTGTGAGTGAGAGTGTGTGTGTGTGTGTGTGAGTGAGTGTGTGTGTGTGTGTGAGAGTGAGTGTGTGTGTATGTGAGTGTGAGTGTGCATTTAAAAGGGGATTAAAAAAAAATGTCTTTATAACCGCTCTCAAGTAGACTGATGGATATACCGATATAAATATCTGTATAAAATAAATGGCAGCATCAAGGCAGGAGGAAGAGATGCCCAGGGTGATGTCAGTGGGGCACAGGCTGATACAGACAGATTGATCTTCAGTGAGTTTTGTGCTCAGTAAGGGAGGGTTTGTAATTGCTGGGAAGTGGGGCAAGATCTGGGGGCGAAATTTCCCCTTTTTATAGCCCCGTTAGCGGGCCCCGGGAAATTGCCCGGAGGTTTGGGAGATGCAGTCCCGACAGTGCCACGCTCCGTGGTTAGCGACTGGGCCAGGCGTGATGACCACTCACCGCCGGCCACGCTGGGAAATTGCCCCACGGGCCGCCAGGCTGGCGGACATTTGCTCCCGTCCCGCAGCGCCCCAGGCCGCCATCTTTATTTGTCGGCCGACTCTCGGGTCGACCCGACTGTGGCTGCCCCAGCATGGACCAGGCCGCCATCGGGCAGCTCGGCGCTCTGTCTTGGGGGCCAGGCTTCTGGCCCAGTCCCACGCTGCCCTGGGGTCCAAAAGAGGCAATTTCGCCCCCGGATCTCAGGCACCCAGCATCAGTGTCAAACACTCCCAGGGCAGGTACAGCACGGGTTAGATACAGAGTAAAGCTCCCTCTACACTGTCCCATCAAACACTCCCAGGGCAGGTACAGCACGGGTTAGATACAGAGTAAAGCTCCCTCTACACTGTCCCATCACACACTCCCAGGGCAGGTACAGCACGGCCTCAAGGGGAGGCTTACATCCCCTCAGTCTGACTGGGACCCAGATGTGACAAACCCACTGTGACACTCAGCTGGTTGAGAGAGTGATGCTCACCGCGTTGTCCAACTACAGGAGGGGCAAGTGCAGCATATCTGTGCTGTAACCGTGGTTCAAGAAGGCAGCTCACCACCACCTTCTCAAGGGGCAATTAGGGATCAGGGGGTATGGTGAGAAAGCAGGAAGGGGGGACTGAAGTTGCATGTTCAGCCATGAACTCATTGAACAGCGGTGCAGGCTAGAAGGGCCGAATGGCCTACTCCTGCACCTATTTTCTATGTTTCTATGTTTCAGGAGAGGAAGGAAGGGCTCACAGGGAATATGGAGAAAATATAAATGGAAGCGGAATGCGATCTTTTTTTAATGCGTTCCTGGGATGTGAGCATCGCTGGTGAGGCGGTATTTATTGCCCTTCCCTAATTGCCCCTTGAGAAGGTGGTGGTGAGCCGCCTTCTTGAACCACTGCAGTCCGTGGGAGGACAGACGCACCAACGTTAGCGTCCTCAACCAGGCCAACAACCCCAGCATCGAAGCACTGACCACACTTGATCAGCTCCGCTGGGCTGGCCACATTGTTCGCATACCTGACACGAGACTCCCAAAGCAAGCGCTCTACTCGGAACTCCTTCACAGCAAACGGGCCAAAGGTGGGCAGAGGAAACGTTACAAGGACACCCTCAAAGCCTCCCTGATAAAGTGCAACATCCCCACCGACACCTGGGAGTCCCTGGCCAAAGACTGCCCTAAGTGGAGGAAGTGCATCCGGGAGGGCGCTGAGCACCTCGTGTCTCGTCGCCGAGAGCATGCAGAAATCAAGCGCAGGCAGCGGAAGGAGCGTGCGGCAAACCTGTCCCACCCTCCCTTTCCCTCAACGACTATCTGTCCCACCTGTGACAGAGACTGTGGTTCTCGTATTGGGCTGTTCAGTCACCTAAGGACTCATTTTAAGCGTGGAAGCAAGTCTTCCTCGACTCCGAGGAACTGCCTATGATGATGATGAGGATGAAGGTGCTCCCACAGTGCTGTTAGGGAGGGACTTCCAGGATTTTGACCCAGCGACGGTGAAGGAACGGCCGATATATTTCCAAGTCGGGATGGTGTGTGACTTGGAGGGGAACGTGGAGGTGATGGTGTTCCCGTGCACCTGCTGCCCTTGTCCTTCTAGGTGGTAGAGGTGACGGGTTTGGGATTTGCAAAGAAAAAAAAAAGAAAGACTTGCATTTATGTAGCGCCTTTCACAACCACCGGATGGCCGAAAGCGCTTTACAGCCTCCGGATTATCAGTCCAGGCCTCTGCGTTACGAGTTCATTAACATAACCACTGTGCTAGTGTTCCAACTAATTACCATTGCACCATTGAGAAAATAAATTCAATGAAATCTGAGGCAGAGGCGAGGATGCTAGCGACCGACAAACACACAACGTAATATTTCAGTGAGAGAATGGGTTGGTTTGGGGACATGCCCCGAGCCAGCTGCATTTGCCTTGATGAGCCTGATAGCCTTTTTAAACGACGGGTCCCGGCCCCTTTAATCAGCAACAGCTCCTCTGTGGCCCCCTCAGCAGACACTGGGTCTCACCTTCCCGTGTACATCTAATTAGTTACCAATTGTTGTGACAAATCTCTCGCCATCTGCTCGACTGTCACTTTCACAGCAGGAGTACGAGAGGCTACCCCGTAATCTGCATTCACAGACTTCCTCCTCCCCTCTCTCTCTTCTCCTGGCTCCCCTCCACCCTCCGCTCTCTTCACCACCCTCCTCTCTCATCCCCACCCACCCACGCACCCTCCCCTCTCTTCCCCACGCACCCTCCCCTCTCTTCCCCACACACCCTCCCCTCTCTTCCCCACGCACCCTCCCCTCTCTTCCCCACACACCCTCCCCTCTCTTCCCCACGCACCCTCCCCCCTCCCTCCCTCGATTCCCAAGTGCCGGTTTCCCCACGCCTGACTCTTCGACCTTTAACCTCTACCTCGCGACTTGACTATTCCATCGCACTCCTGGCCGGCCTCCCACATTCTACCCGACGTAAACTAGAGGTGATCCAAAACTCGGCAGCCCGTGTCCTAACCCGCACCAAGTCCCGCGCGCCCATCACCCCCTGTGCTCGCCGACCTACATTGGCTCCCGGTTAAGCAACGCCTCGATTTCAAAATTCTCATCCTTGCTTACAAATCCCTCCATACCCTCGCCCCTCCCTATCTCTGTAATCCCCATCCAGCCCCCACAACCCCCCCCCCGAGATGTCTGCGCTCCTCTAATTCTGCCCTCCTGAGCATCCCTGATTATAATCGCTCCACCATTGGTGGCCGTGCCTTCTGTTGCCTGGGCCCTCAGCTCTGGAACTCGATGCCTAAACCTCTCCGCCTCTCCACCTCTCTCAAAACATACCTCTGTGACCAGTGCACTAATTTCTACTTATGCGGCTCGGTGTTAAATTTGTATCGCATAATACTCCTGTGAAGCACCTTGGGATGTTTCACTACGTTAAAGTTGCTATATAAATACAGATTGTTATTATTGTTGTTAACCATGGCTCAGTGAGCAGTGCTCTCGCCTCTGAGTCCGATAGGGCCAGTGTTGGAAGTCCCCACTCCAGAGACACAAACACAAAATCCAGGGCTGATACTGCAGTGCAGTGCTGAGGGAGTGCTGCACTGTCGGAGGTGCCGTCTTTCGGATGAGATGTTAAACCGGGGCCCTGTCTGCTCTCTCAGGTAGCAGTAAAAGATCCCATGGCACTATTTTGAAGAAGAGCAGGGGAATTATCCCCCGTGTCCTGGCCAATATTTATCCCTCAACCAACATAACAAAAACAAACAGATTATCTGGTCATTATCACGTTGCTGTTGGTGTGATCTTGTGGTGTACAACTTGGTTGCTACGTTTCCGACATCACAACAGTGACTACTACACTTCAAAAGTACTTCACTTGCTGGGACATCCTGAGGATGTGAAAGGCGTTATATAAATGCAAGTCTGTACTAAAACCCCCCGAACCCATCGATTAGATTCCAGCCTGTAACTCACTCCCGGTTAACCTGTTATTCTATATATAAAGCCCCCGAACCCCTCGATTAGATTCCAGCCTGTAACTTACTCCCGGGTATCCGTTATTCTATATATAAACCCCCCGAACCCATCGATTATATTCCAGCCTGTAACTCACTCCAGAGTATCCGTTATTCCATATATAAACCCCCCGAACCCATCGATTAGATTCCAGCCTGTAACTCACTCCCGGGTATCCGTTATTCTATATATAAACCCCTGAACCCCTCAAGTAGATTCCAGTCTGTAACTCACTCCCAGGTATCAGTTATTCTATATATAAACCCCTGAACCCCTCGATTAGATTACAGCCTGTAACTCACTCCCAGGTATCCGTTATTCTATATATAAACCCCCCAAACCCCTCGATTAGATTCCAGCCTGTAACTCACTCCCAGGTATCCGTTATTCTATATATAAACCCCCCAAACCCATCGATTAGATTCCAGCCTGTAACTCACTCCCGGTTAACCTGTTATTCTATATATAAAGCCCCCGAACCCCTCGATTAGATTCCAGCCTGTAACTTACTCCCGGGTATCCGTTATTCTATATATAAACCCCCAGAACCCATCGATTATATTCCAGCCTGTAACTCACTCCAGAGTATCCGTTATTCTATATATAAACCCCCGAACCCCTCGATTAGATTCCAGCCTGTAACTTACTCCCGGGTATCCGTTATTCTATATATAAACCCCCAGAACCCATCGATTATATTCCAGCCTGTAACTCACTCCAGAGTATCCGTTATTCTATATATAAACCCCCGAACCCATCGATTAGATTCCAGCCTGTAACTCACTCCCGGGTATCCGTTATTCTATATATAAACCCCCCGAACCCCTCGATTAGATTCCAGCCTGTAACTCACTCCCGGGTATCCGTTATTCTATATATAAACCCCCCGAACCCCTCGATTAGATTCCAGTCTGTAACTCACTCCCAGGTATCCGTTATTCTATATATAAACCCCCCAAACCCCTCGATTAGATTCCAGCCTGTAACTCACTCCCGGGTATCTGTATTCTATATATAAACCCCCAAACCCCTCGATTAGATTCCAGCCTGTAACTCACTCCCGGGTATCCGTTATTCTATATATAAACCCCCCGAACCCATCGATTAGATTCCAGCCTGTAACTCACTCCTGGATATCCGTTATTCTATATATAAACCCCCCGAAGCCCTCAAGTAGATTCCAGCCTGTAACTCACTCCCAGGTATCCGTTATTCTATATATAAACCCCTGAACTCCTCAATTAGATTCCAGCCTGTAACTCACTCCCGGGTATCCGTTATTCTATATATAAACCCCTCGAACCCCTCGATTAGATTCCAGCCTGTAACTCACTCCCGGGGTATCCATTATTCTATATATAAACCCCCCGAACCCCCCCGATTAGTTTCTAACCCTCGGGTGAGCGCTGTTCTCGCTGTGCGAGGCGCGAGGTGCACTAGCTGATTTTCTAGGACCCCGAGGGAGGTCTGTGCTGCCCGGTTATGAGTCGGACCGAAGACTCCCAGAGGTGCAGTAATGTAGTTAATGAGGAACAATCCATTGAATGCATGCCGTCTGCAACGGGTTAAGGGGAAAGAATGAAAAAAGCCACATGCAGGCACGGCAGAGACAGCCAGGGCTCCGTTGAACTGTCCTGGCCCTATCTGTTTCGCTCACAGCTGCATAATTGACAGTCAGGCTGTGGTCCTCTCTCCATTGTTGCTGGATTTGTTCTGACAGGGTGAGGATGATTGATTGCCTGATCCCAGATTGTGTCCTGCCTCGCCGAGCATCGCTGCTCCTAAATCCATTACCACCAATTGCTTCCCGACATCGAGCCAGTCAGACGGCTAAAGCCAGAAAGGCCCCCCCATCCCCTCCCCCCACCGGCCCGCTCCCCTCGCTCCATCCCTCCAGAGATGTCCTGCACACCATTCCAGTCATCACGCCGGGCAGCCGATCTCCGAATCAGTCCAACGTCTGTACCACTGGGGGGGCGAGGGAGGGTCCAAACATGATGATGCACAGAAAGAGGCCAAAAGCCTGTCCCTTTCTGATTGATCCCAACATATCCAGGACACCTTCTCCCCATATCCTTCAATCCATTATCGCAAGGTCCCTTAATCCCCACTCCCCATGTACCTCAATCGCCGCTCCCCATATCACTCAATCCCCACTCCCCATGTACCTCAATCCCCACTCCCCATGTACCTCAATCGCCGCTCCCCATATCACTCAATCCCCACTCCCCATGTACCTCAATCCCCACTCCCCATGTACCTCAATCCCCACTCCCCATGTACCTCAATCCCCACTCCCCATGTACCTCAATCCCCACTCCCCATGTACCTCAATCCCCACTCCCCATGTACCTCAATCCCCACTCCCCATGTACCTCAATCCCCACTCCCCATGTACCTCAATCCCCACTCCCCATATCACTCAATCCCCACTCCCCATATCACTCAATCCCCACTCCCCATATCACTCAATCCCCACTCCCCATATCACTCAATCCCCGCTCCCCATATCACTCAATCCCCGCTCCCCATATCACTCAATCCCCGCTCCCCATATCCCTCAATCCCCGCTCCCCATATCACTCAATCCCCTCTCCCCACATCACTCAATCCCCGCTCCCCACATCACTCAATCCCCGCTCCCCACATCACTCAATCCCCTCTCCCCACATCACTCAATCCCCGCTCCCCACATCACTCAATCCCCGCTCCCCACATCACTCAATCCCCGCTCCCCACATCACTCAATCCCCGCTCCCCACATCACTCAATCCCCGCTCCCCACATCACTCAATCCCCGCTCCCCACATCACTCAATCCCCGCTCCCCACATCACTCAATCCCCGCTCCCCACATCACTCAATCCCCGCTCCCCACATCACTCAATCCCCGCTCCCCACATCACTCAATCCCCGCTCCCCACATCACTCAATCCCCGCTCCCCACATCACTCAATCCCCGCTCCCCACATCACTCACTCAAACCCCCTCCCAATATCACTCAATCCCCCCTCCCAATATCACTCAATCCCCCCTCCCAATATCACTCAATCCCCCCTCCCAATATCACTCAATCCCCCCTCCCAATATCACTCAATCCCCCCTCCCAATATCACTCAATCCCCCCTCCCAATATCACTCAATCCCCGCTCCCCATATCACTCAATCTTCGCTCCCATATCACTCAATCCACACATCACTCAATCTCCACTCCCCATATCACTCAATCCCCACTCCCCATATCACTCAATCCCCACTCCCCATATCACTCAATCCCCACTCCCCATATCACTCAATCCCCACTCCCCATATCACTCAATCCCCACTCCCCATATCACTCAATCCTTGCTCACCATATCACTCAATCCCCGCTACCCATATCACTCAATCCCCACTTCCCATATCCCTCAATCCCTTCTCCCCATATCCCTCAATCCATTCTCCCCATATCCCTCAATCCCTTCTCCCGTATCCCTCAATCCCTTCTCCCCATATCCCTGAATCCCTTCTCCCATATCCCCCAATCCCTTCTCCCCATATCCCCCAATCCCTTCTCCCCATATCCCCCAATCCCTTCTCCCCATATCCCCCAATCCCTTCTCCCCATATCCCTCAATTGGGATCCCCCCCCAAGGATTGATACTTTGCCCTTCCTATTCCTCACCTGCGTGCTGCATCATTTGCAAATCTCACATCCGATCAAACATCCGAATTGACGTGGTAACAGCAAGCTGCTTTTATTTCCAGACCCTCCAGAATATTCTGCCAAAGAACAACGAAAGCAAGAGAGACCTCGGGGTGAAAATGCTCCTCTGTGCTTACTCCCCTCAGAGGGCCACCTAGTGTTCAATTAAACAATACGCAAAGCACCAGGCAATACATAGCAGCAGGCATGGAGTCAGCTTCCACATGTCATTGTAAACAGCCCTGTGACATCCTGAGGTCGTGAACGGTGCTATATAAATGCAAGTTTCGTTCTTAATGGTGCTCAGCTCTACCTCTCCACCACTTTCCTTGACCCTTGTCTGTCTTTTGCTGTCAAGATTGCTTTCAACATCCAGGTTCAAGCTGATGAATCCCAAGCTGATACTAAGAAGTCCTTCTTCACATAGAAACATAATTAATAGAAGCAGGAGTAGGCCATTCAGCCCTTTGAGCCTGCTCCAATGTCTGCTCTCTCAGGTGGATGTAAAAGATCCCATGGCACTATTTCGAAGAAGAGCAGGGGAGTTATCCCCGGTGTCCTGACCAATATTTATCCCTCAATTAACATTAAAAAACAGATTATCCGGTCATTATCACATTGCAGTTTGTGGGAGCTTGCTGTGCGCAAATTGTCTGCCACGTTGCCTACATTACAATAATGACTACACTACAAAAGTACTTCATTGGCTGTAAAGCGCTTTGAGACGTCCGGTGGTTGTGAAAGGCGCTATATAAATGCAAGTCTTTCTTTTTTCAATAGGATCATGGCTGATCTTTTACCTAAACTCTACTTACCCACCCGATCCCCCTCGCCATCGATTCCCTTAGTGCCCAAAAATCTATCGAGATCATTCTTGAACGTACTCAACATAGAAATATAGGAGTAGGGCATTCAGCCCCTCGAGCCTGTTCCGCCATTCAATGAGATCACGGCTGATCTGTGACCTAACTCCATATACCCGCCTTTGGCCCATATCCCTTAATACCTTTGGTTAACAGAAAGCTACCAATCTCAGATTTAATATTAACAAGTGATCGAGCATCAATTGCCGTTTGCAGAAGAGAGTTCCAAACTTCTACTACCCTTTGTGTGTAGAAGTGTTTCCTAATTTCACTCCTGAAAAACCTGGCTCTAATTTTTAGACTAGTCCTAGAATCCCCAACCAGCAGAAATAGTTTATCTTTATCTACCCGATCTGTTGCCCTTAATATCTTGAAAGCTTCAATCAAATCACCCCTTAACCTTCTAAATTCCAGAGAATGCAATCCTAGTTTGTGTATTTCTCCTCGTAACTTAACCCTTGGCGTCCAGGTATCATTCTGGTAAACCTATGCTGCACTCCCTCCAATATATCCTTCCTAAGGTGTGGTGCTCAGAACTGCTCACAGTGCTCCAGGTGTGGTCTAACCAGGGCTTTGTACAGCTGCAGCATAATTTCTACCCCCTTGTATTCTAGTCCTCTAGATATAAAGGCCAGCATTGCATTGGCCTTTTTGGTTATTTTCTGTAGCTGTTCATGACACTTTAATGATGTATGTTAATCATCAATGCCAAGGGTATCTTTTACCATCACCCCACCAGTGGTGGCCGTGCCTTCAGCTGTCTAGAAGAAGAGATGAAGAAGGCCTTGAGCTATGGAACTCCCTCCCGAAACCTCCCCGCCTCTCTTTCCTCTTTCAAGACGCTCCTTAAAACCTAACTCTTTGACCAAGCTTTTGGTCACCTGAGCTTGAAGGTTGGCATGCAGGTACAGCAGGCGGTTAAGAAAGCAAATGGCATGTTGGCCTTCATAGCGAGGGGATTTGAGTACAGGGGCAGAGAGGTGTTACTACAGTTGTACAGGGCCTTGGTGAGGCCACACCTGGAGTATTGTGTACAGTTTTGGTCTCCTAACCTGAGGAAGGACATTCTTGCTATTGAGGGAGTGCAGCGAAGGTTCACCAGACTGATTCCCGGGATGGCGGGACTGACCTATTAAGAAAGACTGGATCAACTGGGCTTGTATTCACTGGAGTTCAGAAGAATGAGAGGGGACCTCATAGAAACGTTTAAAATTCTGATGGGTTTAGACAGGTTAGATGCAGGAAGAATGTTCCCAATGTTGGGGAAGTCCAGAACCAGGGGGTCACAGTCTAAGGATAAGGGGTAAGCCATTTAGGACCGAGATGAGGAGAAACTTCTTCACCCAGAGAGTGGTGAACCTGTGGAATTCTCTACCACAGAAAGTTGTTGAGGCCAATTCACTAAATATATTCAAAAAGGAGTGAGATGTAGTCCTTACTACTCGGGGGATCAAGGGGTATGGCGAGAAAGCAGGAAAGCAGAAGTTGCATGTTCAGCCATGAACTCATTGAATGGCGGTGCAGGCTCGAAGGGCCGAATGGCCTACTCCTGCACCATTTTTCTATATTTCTATGTATCTATGTTTCTATGTATCTATGTATCTATGTATCTATGTATCTATGTTTCTATGTATCTATGTATCTATGTATCTATGTTTCTATGTTTCTATGTATCTATGTATCTATGTTTCTATGTTTCTATGTTTCTATGTTTCTATGTATCTATGTATCTATGTTTCTATGTATCTATGTTTCTATGTTTCTATGTTTCTATGTATCTATGTATCTATGTTTCTATGTATCTATGTATCTATGTTTCTATGTTTCTATGTTTCTATGTATCTTTGTATCTATGTATCTATGTATCTATGTTTCTATGTATCTATGTTTCTATGTATCTATGTAACTATGTATCTATGTTTCTATGTATCTATGTATCTATGTTTCTATGTTTCTATGTATCTATGTTTCTATGTATCTATGTTTCTATGTATCTATGTTTCTATGTTTCTATGTATCTATGTTTCTATGTTTCTATGTTTCTATGTTTCTATGTTTCTATGTATCTATGTATCTATGTTTCTATGTATCTATGTTTCTATGTATCTATGTTTCTATGTTTCTATGTTTCTATGTATCTATGTATCTATGTTTCTATGTATCTATGTATCTATGTTTCTATGTATCTATGTTTCTATGTATCTATGTTTCTATGTTTCTATGTTTCTATGTATCTATGTATCTATGTTTCTATGTTTCTATGTATCTATGTATCTATGTATCTATGAGCTAATTTCTTCTTATGTGGCTCGGTGTCAGATTTTGTTTTATAACGTTCCTGTCAAGAGAATTGGAATGTTTTACTGCATTAAAGGCGCTGTGTAAATACAAGTTGTGGTTGAGTCCTGCTGGCTCATTGCTTTGGGAGATGTGAAAGGCAACGGTGTGGTGCAGAAACACGGCGAATGTGAATGACAATTACCTGCAGCTGCAAGTCTACACGTGCCATTGGTAAAGGGTATCAGATATTGCTCACTGATCTTTCTGAGCAGAGTTCAGGTCGTGGAATCATTCTCCCCCTGTTTGCCGACAACTGTTCTCCAAGAAGGATGCCAAGCAGTAAAGGCATCTTGAAGGTAAGGAAGTCTTGCTACAACTGTACAGGGCCTTGGTGAGACCACACCTGCAGTACTGCGCACAGTTTTGTTCTCCTTATCTGAGAAAGGATATACTTGCCTTTGGAGGCGGTTCGCCAGACTGATTCCTGGGATTGGGGGATTGTCCTATGAGGAGAGATTGCGTAGATTGGGCCTATACTCTCTGGAATGTAGAAGAATGAGAGGTGATCTGATTGAAACATACATGATTCGGAGGGGGATTGACAGGGTAGATGCTGAGAGGTTGTTTCCCCCTGGCTGGAGAATCTAGAACTAGGGGTCATAGTCTCAGGATAAGGGGTTGGCCATTTAAGACTGAGATGAGGAGGAATTTCTTCACTCAGAGGTTTGTGAATCTTTGGAATTCTCTGCCCCAGAGGGCTGTGGAGGCTCAGTCTTCGAATATCTTTAAGGCTGAGATCGATAGATTTTTGGACTCTAGGGGAATCAAGGGATATGGGGATGGGCGGGAAAATGGACTTGAGGTCGATGATCAGCCATGATCTTATTGGATGGTGGAGTAGGCTCAAAGGGCCATATGGTCTACTCCTGCTCCTAATTCTTATGTTCTTATGAAATTGGAACAACCACGCCTCAGAGAAGCTTTAGGAACATTTGTTCAAATGTTCTTATTGTTCCTCTGATCTACATAACTGAGGTCACCATTAGTGTTTTCACCTGCTCAATGGCACACGGTAATGAAGAGAACCATTCCTCCATGTTTTCACTCCTGTGGGAGGTGTCTTCACAAGAATAATTTTCTAACTCTCTAGGTGGGTAGCCTGGTGTCAAATCATGATGGAAGGTGCCATCGACAATGCACCCAAGCGGCACTCACCAATAACCTGCTCACTGATGCTCAGTTTGGGTTCTGCCAGGATCACTCGGCTCCAGACCTCATTACACCCTTGGTCCAAACATGGACAAAAGAGCTGAATTCCAGAGGTGAGGTGAGAGTGACTGCCCTCGACATCAAGCCAATGGGAATCAGGGGCAAAACCCTCCACTGTCTGAAGTCATACCTAACATAAAGGAAGATGGTTGTGGTGGTTGGAGGTCAATCATCACAGCCCCAGGACATCGCTGCAGGAGTTCCTCAGGACAGTGTCCTAGGCTCAACCATCTTCAGCTGCTTCATCAATGACCTTCCCTCCATCATAAGGTCAGAAGTGGGGATGTTCGCTGATGACTGCACAGTGTTCAGTTCCATTCGCAACTCCTCAGATAATGGAGCAGTCCATGTCTGCATGCAGCAAGACCTGGACAACATTCAGGCTTGGGGTGATAAGTGACAAGTAACATTCGGGCCACACAATTGCCAGGCAATGACCATCTCCAACAAGCGAGAGTCTAACCACCGCCCCTTGACATTCAATGACATTACCATCGACGAATCCCCCACCATCAACATCCTGGGGGGTCACCACTGGCCAGAAACTTAACTGGACCAGCCACATAAATACTGTGGCAACAAGAGCAGGTCAGAGGCTGGGTATTCTGCGGCGAGTGTCTCACCTCCTGACTCCCCAAAGCCTTCCCACCATCTACAAGGCACAAGTCACGAGTGTGATGGAATACTCCCCACTTGCCTGGATGAGTGCAGCTCCAACAACACTCAAGAAGCTCGACACTAACCAGGACAAAGCAGCCCACTTGATTGTCACCCCATCCACCACCTTAAACATTCACTCCCTCCACCACCGGCGCACCGTGGCTGCAGTGTGTACCATCTACAAGATGCACTGCAGCAACTCGCCAAGACTTCTTCGGCAGCACCTCCCAAACCCGTGACCTCTACCACCTAGAAGCACAAAGGCAGTTAGCAGATGGGAACACCACCACCTCCACGTTCCCCTCCAAGTCACACACCATTCTGATTTGGAAATATATCGCCGTTCCTTCATCGTCGCTGGGTCACAATCCTGGAACTCCCTGCCTAACATTCACTCAAAACGAGGATGACTTGCTTCCACGCCAAAAAAAGAATGAGTTCACAGGTGTTTCAATGAAGGATCTAATATTCCAGGTCCCGAATTACATGTTGAAGGGTGGAAGATGCCTGTGTGTGGATTTATTTAACGTGGGGTGACCGTTGCACACCAGCCACCACACGGGCTTGACAGAGCTAGGTCTTGGTCCAGTGGCAAGGATTGACCAAGACGACTGGAGACCAGCTCTGCTGCACGGACCTAGTGTGCACACATATCGCAGTGTGGGCTGGGCCCGTGCTGCCCCTGGGTCCTCGGCTCTGCTGGGCCCCGAACTCACGCCTCTCCTGGGCCCCGATCACATCTCTCTACAATCTCTCGCCGCTCCTTCGCCCCGGCCTCGCCGCACCTGCTGTACCTGCCCACGCTCCAATCACCGACCTGGACCTTGATGACATCACCCTTCGCTGCCGTCGCCCTCCTGCAGCAGCTCGCGCTGCCCCCTGAAGTAACATGCTCTCACGCAGGTCGGGGTCTCCACACTGCTCCCCGAGGCCTCCGTGCCGCTCCTTTTATGGCCCCGAACAGCACTGTGGGAGCACCTTCACCACACGGACTGCAGCGGTTCAAGAAGGCGGCTCACCACCACCTTCTCAAGGGGCAATTAGGGATGGGCAATAAATGCCGGCCTTGCCAGCGACGCCCACATCCCAGGAACGAAATTTTAAAAAGTGTACAGAGCATGCCCGAGTTTCTGACATACGCTTCCAGCAGGCAAGACTCCCCGCTGGGAGTATGAAGTCGGGAAATTCTCCCTCATGTATCCAGGGATTTGAGTCCTCCAGTCTCCACATATTCAGATTCCCCTCCACTATCCGTGCAATTAGAAAAGGGACAGATTAGTAGGTTTTTGGTGCTACACCAGTCTTAGTTTCAACGACTGAGCATCCACAATCCTCTAGGGTAGAGAATCCCAAAGATTTACCACCCTCTGAGTGAAGAAAATTCTCCTTATCTCAGTCCTAAATGGCTGACCCCCTTATCCTGAGACTGTGACCCACTGATAGAGGAAACATCCTCCCTGCATCTACCCTGTCAATCATAAGAACATGAGAAATAGGAGCAGGAGTCGGCCATTTGGCCCCTCGAGCCTGCTCCGCCATTTAATAAGATCATGGCTGATCCGATCATGGACTCAGCTCCACTTCCCTGCCCGTTCCCCATAACCCCTTTACTCCCTTATCGCTCAAAAATCTGTCTATCTCCGCCTTAAATATATTCAATGTCCCAGCCTCCACAGCTCTCTGGGGCAGAGAATTCCACAGATTCACGACCCTCTGAGAGAAGAAATTCCTCCTCATCTCAGTTTTAAATGGGCGGTCCCTTATTCTAAGATTACGCCCCCTAGTTCTAGTCTCCCCCATCAGTGGAAACATCCTCTCTGCATCCACCTTGTCAAGCTCCTCATAATCTTATACGTTTCGATAAGATCACCTCTCATTCTTCTGAATTCCAATGAGTAGAGGCCCAAACTACTCAACCTTTCCTCATAAGTCAACCTCCTCATCCCCAGAATCAACCGAGTGAACCTTCTCTGAACTGCCTCCAAAACAAGTATATCCTTTCGTAAATATGGAAACCAAAACTGCACGCAGTATTCGATGAGATCACCTCTCATTCTTCTAGACTCCGGAGAGTATACTCCCAATCTACTCAATCTCTCCTCACAGGGTGCTTTAGTACATTAAATGCAAGCGTCTTCTTAATTTTCGACCTAATTCCAAAATGTTTGCCCCAGGCACACTGGGAGATATTTATCATGTCAATATGGCCAAGCAAAGCTTTAGTGATGGTTAAAGCTACTTTAGTGTTTTTTAATGTTGTGCAAATGTAGTAGTAAACTGCTACATAATAAGTTATACGGTGAGGTTTTTAAATATGGGTTATAATTAGAACATGTCCCAGCTTGTCTGAAATATGATTCATATTCCCACTCATGCGGGTGACCATAAGTCATTACTGATTTCATCGCCCGGCACTGATACACTCAGTCACAATTGTGGTTATAAATCCTGCCCCACTGTCGGACTTGACAGATCCTCTGCACAGCATACTCTCGCAGTCAGCGTGTTTCTCTCTGCTTAGATTGTCTGTCTCGATGTTTTCCCTTTGCTGGCTGTGTCTCTGTCTCTCTGTGGTTTTCTCTGTCTTCCTGTGAAGTCCCTCTCCATCTCTGTTTGTCTCTACGCCTTTCCCTTCCGTTGCTCCACCATCGGCGGCTCTGTCTTCAGCCGCTGAGGTCCCAAGCTCTGGAATTCCCTCCCTAAAGCTCTCCGCCCCTCTCTCCTCCTTTAAGACGCTCCTGAAAACCTACCTCTTTAATCAAGCTTTTAGTCGCCTGCCCTGATATCTCTTTATGTGGCACGGTGTCCAATGTTGTTTGATAACGTTCCAGTGAAGCACCTTGGGACGTTTTGCTACGTTAAAGGCTCTATATAAATGCAGGTGATGTTTTCCTTCCTATTTCTGTCTTGTCTCTCTCAGCCTTATACCTCTCGTTCCTTTTCTACCCTCTATCTCTCTATCTAATTCTACCTTCCTCAGTTTCCATCTTTCTATCGTATATTTCTCCATCTCTATAAGCCTTGAATTAATCTTTATCTCTTTCTATCTCTATATCCCTCACCCTCTTTCTTTCTCTCTATTGCTCTATCTCTCTCTAAGTCTCTTTCCCTATCTTGCTCTCTCTTCCTCCAACTCTATCCATCGCTCTCTCTCTCTTTCGCTCTATTTCCCTCCCTATTGCTCTCTCTCTCTCTCACTATTTCTCTTTCTCTCTCTCTCTTGTTCTATCTCTATCACTCTCTATCGCTCCCTCTTTCGGTCTCTATCTCTCTATCTATCTCACACACAAAGCCCACAATATTTCATGAAGCCCCCGCCCCGCACTGCCCCCCCGAAGGATCAAGTCACAAGAGGTGTGGCACGACTCAAACGTGGGGTGGGGGCGGGGGGGCGGGGTGGAAACGTGGGGTGGGGGCGGGGGGGCGGGGTGGGTGCGTGGGGTGGGATACGGCCAAAAGCCCCTCTCGGTCGGCCCGGGTTTAACCATTGCCTCCCCGGTGGGAATGGGGTGCTGGGAGGAGGGAGTTACAGTGACGATCGATGCACCTCTCGCCGTGTTCCCGATGCTTTGCGCCTGTTGTCACTTTAACCACCGAGCAAGAGCCCCATAAAAAGCTGGGCCTCGATGACATGGTTTTAACCCCAAGTGGTGCTCAGTATCGATGGGAAGGGCCGCGGATACCAAAGGCCCAGGAATGTTAAAATCTTTAATTTTTCTTGTGGGCCAGGAGGGGTGATCCTGTCCGCAGCCTCACAAGGAAAGTTTGGGGTCCCCGCTCCGACCTTCACCCCCCCCCTCCCCCTCACCTCCGGACCTTCCCCCCCTCCGCCCCGGGCCTTCCCTTCCCCATCCCCTCCTCCTCCCCCTTCCCCTCTCCCACACCCCTCTGGGCCATCCCTCCCCCACACCCCCCGGGCCTCCCCCTGCCCCTCCCTCCCGGGCCTTCCCACCTCTCCCCCCCAGGCCTTCCCTCTCCCACACCCCCGGGCCTCCCCCTCCCCCACACCCCCCGGGCTTCCCCCACCCCCCCCCAGGCCATGCCTCCCACACCCCCCAGGCCTCCCCCTCCGTCCCGGGCCTTCCCACCCCTCCCCCCCCAGGCCATGCCTCCCCCTCCCCCACATCCCCCAGGCCTCCCCCTCCTCCTCCCTCTTGGGCCTTCCCACCCCTCCCCCCCAGGCCATCCCTCCCCCTCCCCCACACCCCCTGGGCCTCCCCACCTCCCCCCAGGCCGCCCCCCCCCCCATCACCCCCCGCCCCTGGGCCTTCCCTTCCCTTCACCTCCACCCCTCAGGCCTTCCCTCCTCTCCCCCTCCCCCTCCCCCCGGGCCTTCCCTCCCTCCGGATCCCAGCTCCCCTATGGACTCAGGCCTGAGGCCGCCACCAGCCCACCTGACCCAGCCCAGCCCCTGCAACATCTCACTCCTGCCCCTGAGGTAAAATCAGGCCTTGGAAGAACATGAGAAATCGGATCAGCAGCAGGACAGCCAGCGTTGTATAACTGGCACCACCATCTCCTGGCGCCTGGTTACAAAATATTAATTTACACTAACTGGCAGAAAGCCGGGCTGACTGTGATTGAGTCGTTGTCTCGTTGTCCTGTGTCACTCCTGCCTGGCACTGGGCTTTTGAAATATTTATTACGTGCGGCTGTATTCCTGGCACTGTGTGTTAATATTTGCTCAGAAACTGAGAGATATACCTGGATATGTCCCAGCATTCACTGTGACCCAAAGTGACCCAGAGGTGTTACAGTCAATGCCTTCCCTCCATTTCACAGTCCGATAAGTCAAAGGCCAGTGCTTTTTCTTTATTGCAAGATCTAAGCCCCTCACCGGCCCTGTTCATCAGATCCCTCCATCCCTTCTCTCTCCACAAACACATCTAATTAGTCTTATTCCACTGTCTCCATGTTTGAATCTCTCCAGCCTGGTTTCCACTTCCACCACCGTTGTGTCCTTAGATGCTTTAATAATGACTCCACGAGGCAATGTGTTGTACTTGAGCTGTGGTGACCTTAGTCCTTTATTTGTTAACTCCAGAGTGAGGATCACACCTGGTGGCCTGCCTTTTATACTAGGCCAGGCACACCTGTACAGGTAACCTACAAGTCTCCCACTGCAGTGCCCTCTGGTGGCACACCTTGTGATAGCACCAACAGTAACCATGTAGGATACATGACATCACTCTCCCCTGAGCCTTTAGTGCAAATTGCCTCTGCATTGACTGTGCTCTGGGCTTAGCTCTATCTGGGCTCTGTCTGGTTGACCCCTGGTAGGTCATTTCAATCTTGGGTGAGTGGTTGGTGCAGTAGCGTGCTGGTGGTTGCTGTTTGTGTGTGTCCCTGACCACTCTATTCCCCCCCCCCCACCACATTGATTATGGCGGGGGTTCAACTTTGGAGCACTCCATTTCTGAGTGAGATTGGTGAGCAACAGCTGGACAGGACTGTCATGTACTACTTAAATGCCTTAATTTTCTGATGACTATTGTTGGATGCCCTAGTATTAACTCCAGAGTGAGGATCGCACCTGGTGGCCTGCCTTTTATACCAGGCCAGGCACACCTGTACAGGTAACCTACAAGTCTCCCACTGCAGTGCCCTCTGGTGGCACACCTTGTGATAGCACCAACAGTAACCATGTAGGATACATGACATCACTCTCCCCTGAGCCTTTAGTGCAAATTGCCTCTGCATTGACTGTGCTCTGGGCTTAGCTCTATCTGGGCTCTGTCTGGTTGACCCTTGGTAGGTCATTTCAATCTTGGGTGAGTGGTTGGTGCAGTAGCGTGCTGGTGGTTGCTGTTTGTGTGTGTCCCTGACCACTCTATTCCCCCCCCCCCACCACATTGATTATGGCGGGGGTTCAACTTTGGAGCACTCCATTTCTGAGTGAGATTGGTGAGCAACAGCTGGACAGGACTGTCATGTACTACTTAAATGCCTTAATTTTCTGATGACTATTGTTGGATGCCCTAGTATTAACTCCAGAGTGAGGATCGCACCTGGTGGCCTGCCTTTTATACCAGGCCAGGCACACCTGTACAGGTAACCTACAAGTCTCCCACTGCAGTGCCCTCTGGTGGCACACCTTGTGATAGCACCAACAGTAACCATGTAGGATACACTTCTGCCACAGCATAGAACAAGCCCGAATCAAAGTCACAAATGAGATCCTCTGTGACTGGGGTGAACTACCCCTCCTTGTTCTGCTTGATCTGTCCGCACCTTTGACATGGTCGACCATTCCGTCCTCCTCTAAAGCTTCACACCGCTAGCGCAGTAACCTCGCCTGGTCTCACTCTCGCCGATCTAATCGCAACCAGAGAAATCTCCAGCGATGGCTTCTCTGGCCGCTCCTCCACTCTTACCTCTGAAGTCTTCGAAGGAACAATCATTGCCCCCTCCCCTCGCACCTCATCTACATGCTGCCCCTCGGCGACCTCATAAGCAGACATGGGCTTTAAAGCTTTTTTATTCATTCACGGGGATGTGGGCGTCGCTGGCAAGGCCAGCATTTATTGCCCATCCCTAATTGTCCCTCGAGAAGGTGGTGGTGAGCCGCCTTCTTGAACCGCTGCAGTCCGTGTGGTGAAGGTGCTCCCACAGTGCTGTTAGGGAGGGAGTTCCAGGATTTTCACCCAGCGACGATGAAGGAATGGCCGATATATTTCCAAGTCAGGATGGTGTGTGACTTGGAGGGTAACTTGGAGGTGGTGGTGTTCCCATGCGCCTGCTGCCCTTGTCCTTTTCGGTGGTAGAGGTCGCGGGTTTGGGAGGTGCTGCTGAATAAGCCTTGGCAAGTTGCTGCAGTGCATCTTGTAGATGGTACACACTGCAGCCACGGTGCGCCGGTGGTGGAGGGAGTGAATGTTGAAGGTGGTGGATGGGGTGTCAATCAAGTGGGCTGCTTTGTCCTGGATGCTGTCGAGCTTCTTGAGTGTTGTTGGAGCTGCACTCATGCAGGCAAGTGGAGAGTATTCCAACACACCATTGCTCTGTAGACCATGAGCTTGGTGCCGAGTTTGAGGTCCTGGTCTTCAAACACTCTCTTCCCGTGGCACACTGAAGGCAATGTTGGACCTTGTCGTCAATGTCTGCTCTTGCTGGGATATGGAAAATGGTCCACGTTGTCCAAGGGAAAACCAGCTCCCGCGGTAACCTGCTTCTGACGAAATGCCCAGAAAATGGTCTTGTCATTACCAACACCTTGGGGCCGAATTTGGTCAAGGCCTCCGTCCGCCCGAAGTGCTGCCGATGGTCGCTGAGGTACCTGATGGTACTCTCGGCGGTGCTTTCATCGCCGAGGTCCCTCGAAGGTTGGCGGGCGGCAAATGGACGACGTACACCGCCAAACTGGGCGGCAGCGGGCGGGAGCTCTCGTTCTCGGCGGCAGAGGTGCTTGCCGCCCAAGTGCCGCCGAGGACGGAGTCGGGCCCCACGGAGGGTCGAAGAGCTGGAAAAAAAGATAATCGCCCACAAAAACAAAACATCTGAGGTTCTTCAGCGGCCCCCATCCAGGTAAGTACCTGTAAAGAAATCAATTTAAAAACATTCCACTCAGCTTTTTTTACCAGATCTTGACACTTACCGTTGAGGACAGACCAGCCTCCAGCCAGTGATCCACCGCCGACTCCCGCCCACACCGATCCGGCATCTCGGCGGGCGGGTCTGCTTACGCGCGTCGGCCGTCCGCTGACGTCGGCTATCGCTTCCCGGCGGCTCTACCCTCCCGCCCGCTCCAGGCCACGTCGAAAGTGGCACTGGGCGGTTCGAGCACTGGAATGTCAGCGGCAGCGAGCGGCAGTGGGCAGTGGGTTGATCGATTTCGGCCCTCTTGTTCCGTCAGAGAGGCAAGTACAAGGCATCATAGCATCAAGGCATCATGGCAGCACTCTCGCTCCAAGCACTGGCATCTGTGTGCTTGGAGCAAGACTGCCTAGTTCCACCTCCGTAATTTCGCCCGCCTCCGCCCCAGCCTCAGCTCATCTGCTGCTGAAACCCTCGTCCTTGCCATTACCACCACCACACGTGCCTATTCCAATTCAAATGGCTCAAAGGGGTATGGCGAGAAAGCAGGAATGGGGTACTGAAGTTGCATGTTCAGCCATGAACTCATTGAAAGGCGGTGCAGGCTCGAAGGGCCGAATGGCCTGCTCCTGCACCTATTTTCTATGCTTCTATGTTTCTAAATCGCCTCCGATACAGCTGGTCACCAGTTTCCCTGATCGTCTATTGGCTATTTTGGAAGGGATATTTTACCCCGAGCTGAACAATGAAACATAAGAATTCGGAGCAGGAGTAGGCCATACGGCCCCTCGAGCCTGCTCCGCCATTTAATCATCATCATAGGCAGTCCCTCGAAATCGAGGAGGACTTGCTTCCACTCCCAAAGTGAGTTCTTTGATGGCTGAACAGTCCGATATGAGAGCCACAGACCCTGTTACAGGTGGGACAGATATTCGTCGGGGGAAGGGGTCGGTGGGGCTGGTTTGCCGCGCGCTCCTTCCGCTGCCTGCGCTTGACCTCTTCATGCTCCTTGTGTTGAGACTCGAAGAGCTCAACGCCCTCCCGGATGCACTTTCTCCACCTCGGGCGGTCTGCGGCCAGGGTCTCCCAGGTGTCAGTGGTGATGTCGCACTTTACCAGGGAGGCTTTGAGGGTGTCCTTATAACGTTTCCGCTGTCCTCCTTTGGCTCGTTTACCATGAAGGAGCTCCGCATAAAGCATTTGCTTAGGGAGTCTCGTATCTGGCATGCGAACTATGTGGCCTGCCCAGCGAAGCTGATCGAGTGTGGTCAGTGCTTCAATACTGGGATGTTGGCCTGGATGAGGACACTGATGTTGGTGTGCCTGTCCTCCCAGGGGATTGGCAGGATCTTGCGGAGACATCGTTGGTGATATATCTCCAGTGACTTGAGGTGTCTTCTGTACATCGTCCATGCCTCAGATCCATACAGGAGGGCGGGTATTATTACAGCCCGGTAGACCATGAGCTTGGTGGTAGATTTGAGGGCCTGGTCTTCAAACTCTCTTTTCCTCAGGCGGCCGAAGGCTGCACTGGAGCACTGGAGG